>NC_135502.1:39965048-40000048 GCF_052857255.1 Amblyomma americanum
ATTGTGCAAACGGTATAAGTTTTGCGATTTCCGTGAATGACCAACGATTCGATAAAACTTGGCTCCTGGGAGGTTTGCCCTCTCACGCAAATTAGCGATACAAAAGTGCTACGTATTAAGCGCAAGATTTGTAACTTGCATCTTTCAGTCCTATATTAGAACATCTTAGAATTGTGGGCTTGAAGGACTCTACTGGTGGCAACAATTTTCGATTTGAAAGGGTCGGTTGAAGTCAGATATTAAAGTGATACATTGTTGACTGCCTCTATAACTCTACTTGTTTGGACAACACGCTGCTTCAAGGAACTCGACCAAGAGCAGCAGGACTTTCTCCGGAAGGAAAACTTGATGCATAATTAAATGCCTTAATCTCGTGGAAGCTTTGGATATATTTGTTCACTACAAATACAACGCTGTTGAGAGTCGCTGCTAGTATCCAGTCAAATCCAAATCCAGGCAAATCTAGTTTCGTTTAAATGACTCTTTATGGCAAGCGTATATATGAAAGCGGGGTTTCAGCTACGAATAGTTTCAGCGGGGAAAAAGGAGGTAGCACTCTGTGAATCGTTCTCAGGGACTTCGTTGACAACACAAATGTTTGTCGGAGAGCATAGCGAAGAAGACATGTGCACGTGTGTCGCAAGTGGCGCGAAGAATGCTCGTAATAGAAACTGGTCTCAAACGGGGATCATCGCCTATTATCTGTCTCGGTTTATTCAAGCCTGCTAGGCCAACGCTCTGAATATCTGGCTGCCACCGAAATTACGGAAGATAATGTTTTGCACCTTTACAAGAGAACCAACAAAAATTTAGCTTGGCTTCGTAGGTCATCGCACCGTGAGAGTGCAAGAAAAAGGGAGGTGGAAGTATTACCGAAAAACATCTTGCCTGCTTCCTCCAGCGTCAAGCTTAGGGGTCGCGTATAAGAAGACACTGAAAACAACGAAGGGGGGGGGGGGGGGGGGAGGAACCCTGCAGCGTTTTACCATACTTCATCGTTTCGCCATTTCACTGCCTGTCAGCCCTCCGCGACCAACCGTAAGTAACGACGACGAAGGCGAGAGAAGGCGTAATTTTTCCTGGCTCCCTTTTTCCACTGCGCTCCTTCCTACCCACTTCCCCCGCTTCACTTCGCTGCTTGCTTTCCATCGCTTTCTGGCTCACTTTGATAATTTCCACCGCCGGAGCTGATAACTCCGCCTTTACTTTGCAACCCCAAACACCACGACCACGGCGCAGGCTTGGTGCCGTGACAGCGCTGGAGGAGAAACAATTTTTTTCTTCATCTTGCCTCCGTCGCTTGATAATTTAGCCGGGCCAGTCCCCCCCCCCCCCAACTACCACAACCGCATTCGAGCGTAAGCAACGAGCGCCGGAGCTACCACATGGACGCTTAAGAGACAGCGGGAGCTGTAAAAGAGAGGAGGAGGATACGAGGAGGCGGAGGGGAAGAGAGAGAGAGAGAGAGAGAGAGAGAGAAAGAGCAGGGTCGGCATTCTAAGCGCGCGTGGCTCTTACCACGACAGAGTTCGTTATGATCTCGGACGGTGAATTACGGGCGTTCCGAGCGACGCCGCCTTCTAAGCGCCTGCCTAGCCGCGTCGACATACGCACCCGCCTGGCTCGGCACGCCGCCGCCGTTCAGTGCTGGTGCGTTGCGACGCTGCACAGAGAGAGGCACGCGTCTGTTTCTATGGAAACCATTTCGGCGAGCGCCAGAAAAGGTGCTGGTCGCCGGCTCGCGCTCCCCCCCCCCCCCCCCCCCCCCGGCCCCCTTCTTTCCTTGGATTTGCATACATGGTTGCTCGCCGTGAGCGGGCAAACATTTCGTGGGAGAGCACGCGTCTCTGCTACGAATGTTCGCTCGCGCAAAGCGTTTCGTCCGGCTTTGTCCACGAGCTTGCGCCTATTGTCCCGGCATTCTGCTGAGTTTGGTCGCAAAGCGGTTTTCGCATATATACGGCGATTACCCTTTCCTGCTGGACACTGGGCCATCAAGTCTCATAAAGCCGACCCCGTCTGCAGTCCGAAAATGCGCGAGTTTCCACCGCTTCTCTTTTCTTTCAAAAAACAAGAATTTTTCGGCTTTATTTGTTTATTTTCTCTATGAATTTTACTTTCAGTGAGGTGACTATTCATCACTGCGTGTCCCGATTGGTTCTGTGGACGTGGCATGCGCTGCAACGCCTCACATGATGAAGTGAATGTGTGCAGACGCGTTTTTATATGGTAATGCCGTGTAAGTCTGAGAAAAGAAGAAACGACAACCTCAGATGCAATGCAGAGTCACCTCTGACTCTCCTGCTCACATTTATTGTCGGGCTACCTGCACGTTGTAGCTTGGTTCGTCCTTTTTACTTACCATCTTTACTACGCAGACATATAAAGAAAAAAAATCAGTGCAAGTTTTATATGAGCCTGTTGAGAGCGTCATTTGTACAGTTCACACGTACGCAATGCCACTTCACTAGAGACTTCGCAAGATAATTGCAATGTTTCGAGCTTAAATTACACTCTATTTCTTGGAGTAAGCTTAGTTTTTCTCCCCCAGTCGCGACATTATTTATTCGTCCAATCTGGACGGAAAGGTTTATCTCTGACACACACCACCAGCACTTAAAAGATGATAACTTAAAGAGCTAATAAAAATGATGATGACGCAGGAGAAACTTTAAGATGGCGTTTTCTGTTTTTCTTTGATCTACGCTTTGTGATCCAGGTTCCCGTCTTTCTGGGACCCTAGCTGTAGAAGGCACTCTTTTTGTTATTTCTTTTTAATACCTCAGCCTCCCTAATGTAGGCCACTACCTGCTCGGATGGCTTAGTGGCTATGGCGGTGGGATACCGAGCCACAAGGTGCTTCCTTGTTTTTCTTTTATCATTCCTCCAAGAAAAAAGGTTAGAAAAAACTTAGATGAAAGAGGAAGCCCGGACCATAAGAGCTCTACCGAGCTAAAAGTCAATGCATACTAAACGAAAAGGCGAGCTGAAAATAAAAAAAAAACACAATTTGAAGAAACAACAGGGGTGGGTGATCCCAGCCGTGGCGTCTGCATTTCGATCGAGGCGAAATGGAAAACTGGCTGTGTGCTGCGCGATGTTAAAGCATGTTAATGATCCCTAGTTGGTCGTGATTGATCCGGATAGCTCCACTGTGACGTCTCTATGGCTCATGTACAGCTTCGACTCGTTAAACTCCCCATAAGAACGTATACCACAATATCGATGAAAAAACATGTACAGCTGTTGAATTCTTACGTGCCAAATCAGAAAGAGCAACTCTGAGCACGTCGTAGGGAGAGCTGCGGAATAATTTCGACCACCTGAGGTTCTTAAATGTGCACTGATGTCGCACAACACAGCGGGTTTTGCGTTTCGCTTCAATAGAAATGCGATCGCCATGGCCGAGAATCTAAACCGCAACCCTGTTCTCAGTGGCAGAACCCCATAAGCAATCAGCAATCCGGGACAGTTATCGGTGAAGAAAAGTAGTTGCAATGCGCCTACATGGTTAAGAGGGGCTAGCCTGGCGCTTGTCTTGCGTCCTGATAAAGAGGTAGAAAACGAATCAACTTTTGCGGGCTCCTCACAGGCCTGCCTGTGTCTCCGGCACCGCGTTGGAACCTCACACGAAAGTTAATGTATGATCCTTTTTTTGCAGGCAGTTGAACCGCTTAGTTTTGACGCACTCGGATTAAATTATTTCGCCAATATTTGCAGGGGTCTACTATCGTGAAAGGCTGGATTTTAGTCTCTCGACACTTCCAGCTTAGTGCAGGAATATCAGTTGTTGTTGTTGTTGTTGTTGTTGTTGTTGTTGTTGTTGTTGTTGTTGTTGTTGTTGTTGTTGTTGTTGTTGTTGTTGTTGTTGTTGTTGTTGTTGTTGGTGGTGGTGGTGGTGGTGGTGGTGGTGGTGGTGGTGGTGGTGGTGGTGGTGGTGGTGGTGGTGGTGGTGGTGGTGGTGGTGGTGGTGGTGGTGGTGGTGGTGGTGGTGGTGGTGGTGGTGGTGGCTATTTGTTAATAAAATAACAATGGAAAGAAGAGATGTTGCTAGCCGCGGCATCTGCCATCAAAACATGAAGCACCTGAGCTGCGACTAGCGGGAATAAAAGGACAGGGAGAGGGAAAGAAAGGGGGAGCGATAGTAAGAAAGGTGGGTGTGCTGCCTATCCAGTCCGCTGGAATATCAGTGCCCCTTCTGTTTTTGCCTAAGGTAGACTGTCTGCGACAGAAAGGGAAAAGTAAATTAAAACGCTTGACTTCCTTTAGTAAATGAATGGCCTGTAAGAGACTCTGAAGGCTTCATTAAGGAGCTCCGCGATCCAAGTGAGGCTTCCTAAACTTGTGGCACTGCTTTCTTGAGAGGCTTTCAAGGACTGCATACGCCGTAGTCTCATTTAGGCTGCCAGTATTAGACCGCATGCTCAATAGCATGAAGGCTATAGATTCGAACATCGTTATCACACTTTATGAGTGCTCTTATGTAGTGTGTGCTGCGAGTAAGCCTGCGCCGCTTGCGCCGCTTGTTTTTGAATACTGTTATGCCGTTTGTATACTAATAAACCCGGAATTTGGAACACTCCACCACCGAAAGGCTGCGTTTCGTAGAATTCACACCTGTATAGCCTTATCTGAGACTACATCTTACTTGTAGGCAGCAAAAGATGTAGGCTCTGAGCGAAGTGTCTCAGAAACTTTGCAAGTTACCAGGCTTTTCTGGGTTAAAGTCAATTAACCGAGTTTACAGACGCCCATGCTCTCGCGAAGCTCGAATTGACAATATGCTCCTGTAAAGCGTGCACCACTGTTAAGCTAGTGTATATGAGGAAAAGCCAGGATTTGTTAGAAATGAAGAAGATACCATGGGATCAGTTAACAGGTTCCTCGGGTTAATCTGAAGGTCGCCAAGGTCACTACAGGTGTAAAAAAATAAACAGTATCTGAGAAGGACAACGAAGAAGGACTACGAAGCTTAACGTCACCTAATTAGATTACCTCCAACATGCTTTGTCTGAAGACGCAAAAGCGATTGCGTTCTCTACTTTTCTCATCGCAGACGATAACAGCTACACCGAGTTGATAACGATTCGATGGTAAAATTTTACTTATTTTTGAAATTTCGAATGTGAAAGCAGTCATAACCATTGAAATTTATAGCTCCAGATGGCACTATCTGTACCGTTCTCGTTAGTAACTTTCATCAAGTAGGCGTGGAAGCCTGCCGTGTCTTCCTCAGCTTTAGAGATAGCGTATGTCGAAGTGAATACATCGCCGTTTTTATTCCAATTTATGTATGGTGGCAGGGTTCCTATTAATTTCTCGCGGCAGGATTTTCGCGGCCTTTGACTAAGGCACACACTGGGTGCTACGGTTTAGTGGTAACTAATAGATATATTGATTGATTGATTGATTGATTGATTGATTGATTGATTGATTGATTGATTGATTGATTGATTGATTGATTGATTGATTGATTGATTGATTGATTGATTGATTGATTGATTGATTGATTGATTGATTGGAGTCTCAGAGCACGGGCGTCTTTTCTATTTCGTTTCTATTGAAAAGCGGTCACTACAACCGGGTGGAACCAAGCCCACGACCCTCAGATCAGGTACAGCCCGGCGCTGTAGCCACAAAACCATTACAGTGGGTTGGGCTCATGAGCAGTAAAATACTAATGAGGTCTTATATGTTCATATTAGCGTAACCTTCGAATGATAAATTCCGCCTCAATCACGCCTGTCATTAAGGCGGACCTCTGCAGTCACTCGACATTAAGGCCCTGCAAATGTGACAACGCCAACGGCTGGTCATCCAACGACGATCCTAAATGCAATTCACTACGTCTGCCGGGAACCGCCTCAGACGTGGGCCGCATTTCCTAACAGAAGGCCAGAGAAGTGAGCATTTCCAATGTAGAATGAAACTAATAATCACTAATGATTTTCTTTCGACATTGCAGAGTTATTTTCTATTGTGCAGAAAGAAAATATAATAAACAACGAATTAGTGACAATATCTCTCATTATATTTTTGGAGCAAAAAAAACAAACATTGATTCACATAGCTTGTCAAGCGGCGAGAAGCAATGGAAGAAAATTCGCTGTCGAAAGCCACAAAAATCACGTAAAGAGAATAAATGTTTTTTTTTTAGTTGGAGGTAAGACCGGTCTAACTTGCATCGGTACGGAAAATTTGGGTGAACCGGGAGGGGGGCTTTTGACCTGCAGATGACTTATTTGGGTTGTGACTCAGGAAAACGACGAAGGTGACGATATGATGAGCACGCGTCCTGATCCCGAGACTAAGGGTGGGGATTCTTACTTCAGTACACACACGCAGTGACAAGTAAATCCATTGCTCATTGGGGAATTTTTGTTTTAGCCGCCCTTAAAGATAATGAACCTCGTTCGCACTAGTTTTCAGTTACAAAGGTCATGTCTTCTGCAACACAAGCTAGAAATAGGTGCTGGATTCCCGCCGCGGTATGCGCACCTTCATCATCATCATCCTTAGCCCAGTTTCTCTACTGCACAACTAGGCCCGTCCCATATATCTCCAATTAGCCCTGTTCTGGCCCAGCTTGGCCACCGCATACCCGCATATTTCCTCATCTCAACTCCTCGCCTTACTCTGACTTCCTTCTAATCCTCTCCCATACTGTGCTAGGCCTTGCTTGTCTCAGAACACATTCTGTTCCCCTAACAGACCATCGCTAATCTGTTCTTCGCACTGCAGTTCTTGCGGATGTCCACTTCCTTTTATTTATACCATCTGGGATGTCGCCGTTAAGTCTGGTTTGCCCACTGTCGGAGAAATAGCCTGGACAGTATCGTGTGGTGCATATTTCGTCGTGAAGCCGGTAGAACAGGAATACATTCAAGAAAACACAGGGGCACCTATATAGTAATGCATGGGTTTTGACACAGTTCTTTCGACACAAAGGTTTGTTTGTTTTTTTACACAGGTCTTTGGAGAGATCTGTAGTTATTGACAGCCACTCTGCGCAGATCATACGAGAGACACAGACATCGGAGACAGATAGGACAGATAGCGAATCAGTAAGCGTGCCGTCAGTCACTCTTTCGCAAAAAGAAATTCGGTATTTATGCCTTATCCGCGTGACAAAATGAATTTGGTTTTGTGGTTCTGTCTCGTAAAATATTCTGGTTTTCTTTTTCCTTACATGTTCGTATATTCATTCATTCATTCATTCATTCATTCATCTTTATTCGACATCTTTACAGAGCTCTGGAGCACAGAAAAAAGCTGAAGAAGACAACTTGACGGGCTCTGTGCCCCTTAACGATTCATGTTCGTACGGACATGTATAAATGATAGTTGGCAACGTCAGTTGCAAATTTATAATTCAGAACATGAAGAGGAATGACTGAAAACTAAATGAACAAGTCTCTTATTAATATGTGTGGACGAACAATTCACAATATACTAGTAAAAAACATTCTGGGTAATGATACAATGTAGATACAAGGGTAATGGCTGAGTAAAACAAAGGACGACAGCAAGGAAGCACAGGTGGATACAGGATACCAAAGCCAACAATCGTAACGTTAGAAAAAACAATAGAAAGTGACACGTTCATGAAAGTTGTAAAAACTGTAGGAAAAGACGTAGTCTTCCTTCTACGTTTTCTTTTAGCTTACAGATTTTTTTTATACAGATTTCTACCAATCCTTGGGACAAAATTTAGTTTGAAGTAGCACTTGTTTGTCGTCTCCACTCGCCCGTGTGTTTTATACGCAGTTTTTATCCAACGCCTAATTACATCACGTATTACCGATGCCATAGAATCCGAAGCTGTTGATGCATTTACCGGGAGCGACTGATGGCCCTTGTGAAGACCCGGTTGCTTTTCCCGAGCAATGTTGAGAAGGAGCTCCAGCAAGCCTTCGTTTTGCGCAGATTGTTCTTCGAGAGGCTGTCTGTTTTGCATTCAGGTCTAAACTATTCATTAGTCTACACCACCTCACCACCTTATGATTTTTGACAGGTGGTGGCTTCACACAGACAAACCTAGTCTGATGGCATCACTTCCGGTCTGGCGACGTCACTTCTCTCCAGCCAATCAGCGAATTTCATGACAGACGATTCCGAGCACTCCGGGGTATTTTTCTTATGAGGCTTTTGATGCTGTCGGATCAACTTTTTTGAGGTCTTACTAAACCTGATTGACTTGTGAAAAAAAAAAATTTACGTGCGTCGATGAAAGAGTAAGAGCCCGCATCACAGTGCCTTTATGAGCGCGTCTACACTTTCTTTTCTCTTTGTCATCTTTCAATACTTCAATGTTTGCAACCTTCCCTTCTGAGGGAGTAACTGTTGTCGAGTAGGCCCTCGTTAATTTTACCAGCAGTGTTCTCACTTTTTACGCTTTCTAAAACAAATGAGAGCCAGCTACTCCTCTACATCTACATAGCGAAAATTTGCATTAACGGCTCACCGCGAAAAGGGTCCAAACGAATTCCTATTCACGACACGAAATATCTATTGGAGATTCTCGGAAACCAAGCTTAAGCAGTGTGTTTAGATGCGTTGCGTAGCACATTTTTTAGTTTCGACATCGAATTATTAACTCCGTTTAAAGACAAAAGAAAGCATTGTGGAAGAAAAAAAATCAGGCGTTAGGCTTTGCGCAACGCCGATGAACCCTGAAGTGGTGCAGTAGTTCATCTACACTGCAGTTGTGACGTAATCAGGCCTCGGGAAAAACCGGCTGCGCATGGTGAATGCAAATTACCACAGCACAGTTACCCGAGAATAGCTCCAATACTATTCCCTTCCCCTTCTCACGCAGACACCTGCTAAGAAACAATGAGAAACAGAAAGAGAGAAATAAAAAAGAAGCAGCCTGACAAAAATTAAATCTCCTGTGAGAGTTTAGAAGTTTTGAGCAATCCTTTGAAGAATAATGCAGTCGCAGTTCGGCCGCCTGCTCTCTCAGTCTTGCTACATTTGACGTATATTATTAAGCTTAAAATTGAGCTCCGCGTTTTTCTTTCGAAAGAATTTATGCATGCATGAGGTTGATATTGAATCCCGGGAGAAAAAATAAATCAAGCCATCTGCGTGTTCTTCCTTCGTCTGTACGCCAGAATACTGCTACGTACGTCATCACTTTCGCATTACGTTCGCACTAATTTGAACGGTTGCATTCAAGTTTTAAAGGTCGTGCGTTTTTGTGTGTGTGTGTTTTTCATGCTATTCAAGAATGGATCTGCTAACACTGACGAACCTAAGCGGGCAGCTACAATACAGACGCTACTAATTTTGAATAGAGAATTTGTTCTACGTTTTTGTGTCTAATGTCGCATGCCAAACCAGCATTGCTTACTCGCAGGGCGTGCTTCCTAGATCCTTCCTGCTTTTTCTTACTTCCTGTCTGGCTCATCCCACCTCATCCTTCCTGCAGAACGACTATTGTATCTGTCAGCCGTCATACTGAATAGAAAGAGTTCATTAATTATGCATTCAGTAGCGTCTCGAACCCAGCGGAACCGGAAGTTCTGAGCCCTGGGGAAGAATACCGAGCTAGAGAACTACTTTTCTTTATTACTTTTTCCGACAGATCTCCAACGTTGTCTTAGTCTGATTCTATTTGATTTATTGCTTTTGCTTAGTTATAAGGAGGAAGCAAAGAAAATTGATTGAGAACTGGGAAACAAAAAGTTCGCTTCAAAAACTGTGCTAAAATACACAAAAGGGCCATGCCTTGTTGTCTTTGCAATGCTGCTCGTTATGTCTCTGCAGGAGTCTTTATTTGCCGAACGGATATTCCCCAGGCACGCCTGCATGCAATGCCAGCAGAAAAAGGTTTGGGTAGCGAAAATTTGCTCTACCAAAATCTGGGTTTATATTCAGTGCAAAAAGGGACGCAAAATTACTATCAAGTGCAATAATTTTCAATACATTTTCGTTTAGTTTCCTAATACAAACGTACACGCTTGATCAAAGGGAGTTGAGTTTAAAAAAAATACGCGCTTGGCTACGGACTGAAACAGGCACAAAAAATATCCACTTTAATATTTTTTTTTTGATGGAGTGGAAGGGAGGCATTGTTAGACTTAGTCAAAGCGGCCTAGTGTTCCAATATGGCCATCCAATTAACGGCGAACAACGGAAGCAGTTATAGACAACAAGCTTAAGAACCAAGTGAAAAAATTCGTCTAACAAATTGGGGCCAAAAAGGTCCCATACAACCGGATACACAAGAGGGGCCTTGTCAGGCATAGCATATCTGCCGTTTGCCCTATCACCTTAAACCACAGCATATCTGCCGTTTGCCCCATCACCTGAACCCACTTTTGTGTCTGAATAAACTGCAAGTGAAATTAATCCAAGCATGAAGACAGACTACTAGCGTTACTGTCAAGTTCACCGGTCCTTTGAAGTCCGAACTTTGTAGAACGTAGAACTGACCAGTTCATAAACATAATTTATAAGCGAGTTATGGGAGAAAAATACTCCGCTACATGAAAGCATATCCAACGTGTAACAGATTATTTTTTTCCTCCTAATTCTTATCCACACCATTATGACCTGCAATTATCTGATTCTCGCGGAACGTTACTGCTGCAATGATCAAGCAGCTGTGTGAGAGTTCCGTTTCCTGTAGTACGAACACCAAAGGCCTAACCACCCTGGTCAAAGAAGCAATATAGGAGTAATTTTAGATGCTTTGCAGCATATGCGCGTCGATTAGATATGGATTTTGGTGAACACAAAAAGTGGGAGAGATCGCATTTCGCAATTATGGTATGTATGCTTAGGCTAGGCTGAAACATATTTTTTATGCTTTCTGTTCACCCACGTCTCCAGTAATGCAGTTACGTTTGCTCCTGTTCTGCACACCTTAAGTCCATGCAGCCCCATCAATCTCTACTACCTGGACTAACCTAACTGCTCCATGTGACCAAATAAATTTTTTCGTAACTAGTGTGGTTGGCGCCATTATATCCACGTTAGTTAGAAGTTACTGCATTGCATTCACACTAACGCTTCGCAGATGTAGTTTTTTTTTAACTGTGTTTTTTGCTAATTGCAGGCATGGAGAAGCGGAAGACTGTTCTTAAGAAGGCATCGGGTATGTAATATTTTGAAAAGTTGGGGCGACTAGTGTCTTCTGATAGCAGACATTAGCTCTTTTATGCTTTTTCCTGCTGCCTTAAAGCAAGCAGTAAAGCAAGTACTTGTGTGCGCGCCTCTTCCATCATAGGTGAACTGGAAGCAGCAACAAACACGCGAGAAATGTAACAAAAAATGAACAAGTGAGTTAGAGGAAATCACAGATGCGAACTTAGAATGGCGAGAAAGTTTGCATATGAAGTGAACACGCCCACACACTCAAGAAAAAAACGTTCGCTGTTCTTTAGTATTTTTCTTTTTTTTTCCATAACTCTCCCATCAATAACAATTTTCAGCTAATGTTCTCTACAAATTCTGATACATCCAAGGTTTCGCGAAAATTTTAGATATCCACGTGCATTGTTTTTTTTTACTTGAACATTTTGTTCTTGCGCACTGTTCGGTACGCGTTACACTAATCTTGGCAATACTTGGCAGTATCGTAATACTAATCTTTAATTTCATATGTGGCCGTCCTTCGCTTTTCCGCGTCTTTCTCTTTCGTTGGTTTATTGCGTCCGCGCAAAGAATTTGTCAGTCGCCTTTTTTCCTTTTCAAGTTCTGATTCCTTCTTGAAGAGAAAACGCAGGCTGTTTCCATGACTGAACTAGCAAGCTCGCTGCCGGGTAGCAAACTGGTTTATTCTTCGGGTTAACCTCCCTGCCTTTCCTCCTCCTCCTCCTCGTAGCAAACGCTCACTAATTCATTCCTTTTCTTTCCCGCTTCCCTCAAACACCAACAGAATAATAGGCTTAACGAAAATGTAAAAAAACACTCTCCTGTAGCTTTACTACTTCAGAACATAAGCCTGAAGTAGCAAGGCCGACTCCGTATTTTTATGCTTTTTAAGAATTTTAAACCGAAAGCTTTACTAGGCTATGTCGACAAGGTCGTGTCCGCAAAACGTCTCCGCAAAGCGTGTCCGCAGCAGTTGTGAGGATCTTAGAAGAGGTAGCGCCAAACGAATGGTTCTAATCGAAATAAGATGATTTGAGGTTGATGTTGAAAAAAGAGTTATGTCAATAAGTTGATTACTTAATTAATTAGAGCAAAAAATGTCCAAAAAATGGGCGGAGTCAAGGCAACGTGTGGCGCCAAATTTGAAAAGCCGGAAGTGTGGGCGGAGCCATTATGTGGTGATTTAGCCACTTATGATCACCTATTGTGGAATTGTAAAGAGGTGCCGCCCCCGAAATCTCTAATACAGGTTCCTACTCTCGAGCAGTGGGAGGCCGTGTTGGTCAGCTCAGACTTGGGAGTTCAAACCCGGGTCATTGAATGGGCTACCCAGGTCGCTGTCAGCCGTGGACTGATAGCCACCTAGCACGGATCGTCTGCATTCTGCCTTTTCTGACGAATTAAATGTTTTCCAATCCAATCCAACGCGTGGCGCCAAATTTTAAAACGAAGCGTGGTGCTAAGTTTGAAAAACTCAAAATGGGCAGTTGATGAAACTTGATTACTTAAGGCAATTAATCGTGGTAATAGAGAAATTTGATGAATTTACATCAGTGCTTAATCGAGTAAATGTGAGGAGAAGGGGCAAGTGACGCAAAGAGAGGAGAATAGGGGCAAAGAGAAACGAGGAGGCGTCAATGCTTTCGTATTCCTCCAATGCGGGTTACCGCAGTGACCTCAAACGTTATTTTCTTCTTCTTATTCTGAGCCCGAGTTCCCATTCCTTCAGTGACACTCGTTGGCTAGTTGTGCCTGTAACTTTTTGAAGAGTCCCGGTGCTGTACTTCCAGGATACACTTCACTGTGAGCTGCGAACCCCGAAGCGCATCATAGCCGGTAGGACAACGAGTGAGGGGACCGTGTATTGATTTCACATCATTATGATGGATGCGAGCGAGACCTGAGCTTGCCCGCGATGCAACGCCTCCGGGAGGGGGGGGGGGGGGGGGGGGGTACACAGTAGCGCCCGCCGCACGCTCAATCATGGTTGACACTGCTTCAAGCTCTGTATTTGGGAATATACGATGCTCATCCTTTAGCTACCTTTGCAACTGTTTTTTGGGTTCTTTGGGGTTCATTCTAGAAAATTCATACCCCCACGTTTCCGAAGCTGGCAGTGTATCAGCGTTCATCTGATCACAGATGCAGTCTTCATACAAAAAAAAAATAATGAAACGGCACCACATCCAAAGCTCGATAATTGGTAGGCGTGACATTTTCTGCGGGTAAAGAAACCATGGAAAGCTAGAAAATGGCAAGAGCGTCAACGAAATATTAAAAAGCGAGAGCCTACATTTAGCGGAATAACAATGTCTTATCAGTTATAAGATCAGGGGCTATCGCTTACAAATTGGGATGTAAGTTTCGCAAAAGTTACCGGAAACTGCTTTTTTTTTTCGCCCTGCTTGTTTTGCTATTACATTACATATTCTTTTTTAATGACCTATTGCAAGAAATGTATTGTATTTTTTATTTAGTAGATACCGTCTCGTGGCGCTCCTTATAACGGACCTCAAACAGAGGCTCATGATTTATGACGCTTGTAGATACACAGGTGCTCCTCTTTAATCCAATTGAGCTTAGAGCTGTATTAGTTAGCAGGGCTTCCATTCACGTGCACGTGCTACAGCGCAAGCTGTCAAGGGGACATTGGCTCGTTTCATGAAGGTCGGCGTTTGCACCGGTGCACATGCAAACGTGATAAGCGCAGGGGCATAGCACAGGTGTTCAGGTGCACAGGGGAGGTGCACAAGTGCACCTGTGGACCGGTGTGGATGCATTGACGGTTAGAGAAAAATGAGCGGGCACAGCGGATAAGACTCGAGAAAGTCAAAATGTAGCCGCAAATGCATTTGCGGCATTAACACGCAGAGGTCCTCAAGAAACAGAAAAAAAATCAGAGTAGGTTTTTATCTGAAAAAAACTTCTGAGAGCGCTTAAGTCTGCATACGTGGAGGAATGCGAAAGCATGTGTTTAGAGGAAAGGAATCGTTTCTGACGAAAGGAAACGGCGCAGTAGCTCTCAGACCTCGACATCTCGGTGGACACCTCAACCCCGCTTTTCAATGTTTTTTATTTATTTTTGACATTTCTCGTTTATTCTCTACTATTTTACCGTCCTCTCGTTATACAGACCTCCAAACCTATTGTTACGTGCAAAAACTTTTTTGTCGTTCGTATCGGTATTTTTTTAGTATTTTTTCATTACTAAGCATTTTCTCTTTTTTTACCTGTTTTTACCGATTCTACTTTTTTTAATGCCTTTTTGTTTGTACTCCTTCGACTCCGAAGCTGTTTTGACGTCCTTCCATTACATCGACGCCCGTAGTTTTGCTCGCCTCTAATTACTCCACATCAATAAAACCTCTTTATGTGCTTGATTAATGTTTATTAATCACTTTTTAATCTACTTCAGACCTTCATCCGGCTTGGTTGCGTATTTTCGCACTGTTTCGGCGTCCACGGCCGCCGCAGTGGCTCAGTGGTTATGGCACTCGGCTGCTGACCAGAAATACGCGGGTTCGATCCCGGCCGCGGCGGTCGTATTTCGATGGAGGCCCGTGTACTGTGCGATGTCAGTGCACGTTAAAGAACCACAGGCGGTCGAAATTTCCGGAGCCCTTCACTACGGCGTCCCTCATAGCCTGAGTCGCTTTAGGATGTTAAACCTTCATAAACCATAAACTATAACTAACTAATTACTCCACATCAAACAAATTTAATGCGCATCGACATTTTATCATCATCTAACACATACAATCATTCTTTTGCTCCTAACTCTTACCTGAACGACGCAAGGGCTGCGGATATGTTTTGGCGGTCACGAAACCACCGACATAGCCAAGTAATGCTTTCGCATTAATAGCATTATTAAATATGTCACTAAACATAAACAAACAGGCAGCACTCAGATAAGCAGTATTGTGAGGTACGGTGAAGCTAATTGGTAGCACCGTTCGTGCTTTGTGAGTGTTATGTTCAAGACGAAGCGAATCAGTGCCTTTGAATAGAGGCAAAGATATCGGGTCTATTTCTGCGAAAGATACGTAATTGTACTCATATAATTTTCGTACACTGGCTCACGCAAATTGTACTGTCTCTGATGCGACTTGCCATAACTTTCAGTGCCTGCGCGCGTCCGACATGATACGCTGGAAAGCGCATGTTAATACTTCTGACCTGTGCGCTGTGTTTTCAGCGCTGTATAGTGCGTCGCAGTTTTATTTTCTTGAGCTTTATGTCGTCCATTCTACTTTTTTTCCCCGAAGTGAAAAGCAGTAGCCGACATCGCTATCGGGCACTAACCTCTCCTTTTATGTTCATGTAAATAATAAAAAACACCTCATCTCTGAAGCAATCCCACACGGGTCTTACCTACTAAAATAAAATTGTATTCAAGCGAGAAGCGGGTGGACGGCACTGAAAAGAAGCGAAGCCAAGCCTCCATTAAGCATATTGAGATTCTTGAACTCCGTTGAATGTCGGCACAGGAACTATGCGCCGGTAAAAAAACACTGTACGAAAGGACGCGCAAAAAAAGGGCGCAGATGTGTTACGTTCACTGGGGCGTGTAAGAATACGGAGGATGTATCATTACGTATGGAGCTGCCTGTTTCACATTGTGCCTTCTCGCTGTATATCTTCTAACTTAAAACCAACATGACGAAAGTAATGCAGCTGTGCAGCGAACTAACTGGAAACTACATTATGACGCAAAAAATACTTCATAGGAATAACGAGTAGGCATTTCATATCATTGTGCTCTCACCCTGAAAACACTGTGACAGAAGAGAACAAGAGGGTGCAGAACGGGTTTTGCTTGGACCCCAACGTAGATGTGCAAGAGGGTACTCGCATAGTGACCTCTACGTTCTTCGTCAGGTTTCCGCAGCGAGATTTGTGCTGTGCGGAACAGAATATGGAGAGGAGAGGCGTGCCATGCTCGCTTCCCTGAGGAGCACCGGCATGCCATATGGTTCTCTGCAGTACACTGTCCTCCTGTAGATTCATTCAGAGGGATGCTTCCAGGCGTCTTAAATACGTTCGTTATACTGGCCTGACAAATGGTGGTGGCGACAGCCAGAGATTTCCAGGGGCTTATACGGGCGGTGAAAGAGGACCTGTCGGACATACAACTGTTCCACGAGAGGCTTATTTAATGCAACATTAATCTGAAGTGTAGCCGCAACGTCTCCCATCGCCATGGCGACAAGGGTAAAGTTAAACGATCCACGCTTATCAAGGATCGAAGATCACTTTGAAATATTATCACGTCCACGTTCATGGACTGCGTCCGTTCAATTTAAAGAATGCAAGCTTTCTTTTTAACGTGGGCGTAGGACCCACGTTGAAGATCCCATGTTAACGCGGGTCGAGGACCCCCGTTAAAGATAAATGCGACTAATCGCAGCTTTGCGGCTGGTGAAAAGACGCTGGAATGATGGAGTGAGCCAGTTTAGTCAAGGGGTGAGACGCTTATTAGCTGCGATGGGGGGTGAAGACAAGGTGGAGGCGCTTTCAATTTGTGGGCAGTCTAAGAATGCGCAAATGTCATCGAGGCAGCCTACACTTTATTTGAAGTGGAAACAGTTTAGTTCATCCCGTCTGTGCTGTATGCAGCGGTCGGTGAAAAGTAAATTATTTTGGGCATCCCCCATCTTGCACTACACGATCAGCATTTCTTGAACACACTTTGTACGACGATGTATTTGTATACTTTTTTGAGCATAACGGGGTCTGTGCTGTAGGATGTAGTAGTCCAAAACCCCCAACGTTCACCTGTTGCCCGAACGGAAGGTTAATCGGGTGGGTATGAGCCACGCGGGGGCGCGGAAGCCGGGTAGGAGAATGAGGAGAAACATTCATGAATTTATTCAACAAGGACGAGCCGAACCCAGGGAGGGAAAGCCGGAGGAGCAGTAGGAGCTTTCATTTGTTCTCACTAAGGATGAGCAAATAGGCGGGGGAATAGGATGTCTCCGGTCAGAGGACTTGGCCTCCGGAAGGCCCTATTTTCAAACGTAAGTAGATGAAGCCGGGCTTCTTCGGCAAAATCTGCGGCCGAGTAGGCAGGTGGGTGTAGGGCGGAGGGGGGGGGGGGGGGGGGCAGAGCTTTCTGTGTCATTTTTTCCTTCTTTGGAAAGACGAAAACGGTACGATTGTTTTTTTTTTTAAGAATGCACAAGGATGACACATGTCGCAGCAGTCTCCACTGGCGACTTTTTGCTCTAAGAACCTCCTATAAATCAAACGCGCTTCTTCAAGCACTGCATGAACGAAAGCCAAACGGCTTTTTTTACTCCTTCGCTCTTCGCAGCGCTTCTCGTTTCGCCGTCGAATGCCGTGTGAAAGAGAGAACCCTTCCGCTCCAGCGGAGCGTCGTATAGGTGCACCGGTGCCCAGGCTTGTGTGGCCGTCCTGTTTTCGCTCTTCCATGGCGAGCACGTCGCTAGATTTGACCTCACGTGCGCGTCTTTTTATCGCCCATTTTGTTTGTTCTGACCCGCTTGTGTCAGTCTCGCGTTCCCCTACACACCCTGTCTCATTTTCCCCTCGCAAACCCGTGGTGCGTGCATGTGAACCTGCCACCACGCCCACTTGCCCGCTTTAGTAATTCCGCCTTCGTTGCTCCAATTTTTTTTTTTTTGGCTCCCTCTTTTCCTTCTGCAACCTCTGTCTTGAGCATTTGTTTACTTCTATTTTTCTTCTTTGCCACCTCTTTCTTTTTTCTCCTGTCGCTGGCAGCGCTGCTAACCTTCACCTCCGTGCGTCGGTGAAACTTTTATCCCGGGCACGTTTCATTAGACCCAGGACAACACGGATCCGGTATATTGCTTTGTGCGTTCGTGCCACGCCAGCCGCGAACGGCGCAATTTCGTCGCTTACGTAGGGTCCCATTGTTTGTAGGCCAGTGTAGGAACTCCTACGCAGTCCCTTTCTACGTGCTGCACTTTGAATACACAGCTAAGCAACATCGATCTCTCTCTTTGCCAAGTACTTCGTCGGCTGCTGCGATTGGCGAGTGACAAGTACCAGAGATTTTTAGGTACTTGCGGCTTGGCGCTTGCTGCTTTATCGTTACGAGGGATTCGGGACAGCTCCCAGGCACCTCCACTAAGCACCACAGGGCACAACCCTACGGTGCCTTAGTGCAAAGTGTCGACTGAGTGATCTTTTTCTGCGTTTGGAACTTTGGTCTGTGTGCTGGAAAATGTCCTATATCAAGAAACTCGTGACAGTTCTTTAACACAGGAGATAATTAGTTCATCTTCTTAGTTCTAGCTGTTCTTGTTCAATTAACGATCAATTCACTCTCGCCCTGTCATATGTTATAGCCATCTATGTTAGCTCAGTAGTGCAACTGCCCCGTTGAGGCTGTCGTCTTGGGTTCGAACACCGGACCAGGACGTATTTTTCTAACTACGAAGGTTATGCGAATGCTGTATAGCCGTGTGGCTATACAGTCGTATGGTTGCGCTTGGGGTGGTTGCTAATGAGTAATGATTTCCTTAAATTACCTCTTAGTTGTAATGTGTGCTTAGTGCGTTTGCTTCACTGGTTCAGATGCAATTAAATGCTTAAAGTCTTAAATTTTAACTCCATTTGAAATGCATGTGATTCCGCTCGGTAGTTTTTCTTTTTTTTCACTCCCGCGTTGGCTCCCACCTTTGGCCCTCCTGGAGGAGAAAAATTACACTTCGGTCATACTCACCAGAGGGAAGGATTGGTAAAAAAAAGCCGAGGAAGAGCTTTTTACGGCATTTAACTTCTTTTTTAAGGCAGCCACGCCCGCTATTCCGTTGTTCAATATAATAAAAAATTTTCCATAGCCGAGCCTCTGAAGGATATGGTACATTCGGCAACGTCGTCGTTGGCTGCGGCGTAGGCTCCGCACCCCCTCACCCCAGCCTCCACACCCCATGACTTCTCAGTGCATCCAGTAACTCTAGCTATGTCAGTAAAGAGAACCCTTTATATTGGGGTAAATCCTCTATAGCCGGGTGAATCCTCCATAGTCTGGTGACTCCGCTATAGTCGGGTGTGTCACAAGAACAAAGCCGCAAATATCCCTTAAAAGGAGGCCTTCCAGCCAATGGCGTCGTGGGGGGCTGGCAGCAGCACAAAGATTAACCGCGGATTAACCTGATCAACCGCGCTATCATGACAGCCTGTCGACGCCGTTGGCCGAAGGGCCCCTATCGAAGGGCATCTGCCGCTTCGTTCTTGAGTTGTATCCGACTATAGAGCTTACACGACAGAAGGCTCGCTCTCTCGCTGGTACTACACATCACGTGTTTGCAGGAGATACTGAGAGAGCTTAACTGGGAACAATTGGGGATGAAAGCCGACGGAGAACACCTCAGTAATCTACGGTTCGCTCACGACATCGTTTCGCTAAGGAACTCTGGGGACGAACTGCACAATATTATCGAAGACCTAGACTGGCAGAGAAGAACGATGGGTCTATGAATTGATGACTAAAGTTATGTTCTACAGTCTCTGAAGGGGGCAGCAGTTCGCGATAGGCAGCGAAGAGTTGCAGGTGGTAAGGGGATACATCTGCTTAGGGCAGGCAGTGAGCAAAGATCCGCACCATGAGAGTGAAATAACTAGAAGAATAACAATGGGGTGTAGGACATTTAGCAGGTCCTCTCAGGTCATGACCGGCAGTCTACCGGTATCCCTAAGAAGGAAAGTATATATAACAGCTGTATGTTTCCGGTACTCACCTACGGGGCAGAAATGTGGAGGCTATATAAACAGGTTCAACTTAAATTAAGGACAACGCAGCGAGCTATAGAAATGAAAATGATAGGTGTGTCATTAAGAGACAGAAAGAAGGAAGAGCGGTGAGGGAACAAACCCGAGTCAGTGATATCTTAGAAGAAATCAAGGAGAAGAAATGAGCGTTGTCAGGGATTATATTGCGAGGGCAAGATAACCGATGGTTTCTGAAGATACAGCAGTGAGTTCTGAGAAAGCAAGCATAGCAGAGGTCGTCAGTACAGGTGGGTGGATAAGCTTAGGAAGTTTGCTGGGATAAGGTGGCCGCAGCTGGCACAGGATTGGGACAATTGTACGTATATGGGCGAGGTCTTTGTCCTGATGTAGTTAAAATGATGATGATGATGATGATGACGACGACGACGACGACGACGACGACGACGATGATGATGATGATGATGATGATTACGACAACATTAATGACGATGGTGATGATTGTGATGACGGTGATAGAGCTTACTCATGGTGATAATGCGAGTGAAGTGACATACACACATCACACATTCCACCCCCTCATACAGAGTTACTATACACTGCAACTGAGATGAGATTTTCATACCGTCCTACCTATCGCGAAAATTCGCATTACCATCTAGGTAAACGTTCAGTGATTTTTTTCCCTACAGCAGTTAGGTTATAGTTGATCACTCGCACACGTAAAGGCAGCAGCGGCTTGATACCTCTTCGAACGTATGCTCCAAAATGATTCAGTGTTTTAACAACAGCCTATAAAAAATTAAGCCTATAAAAATTAAGAGCTGTTTTGGGGAGAAAAATTGTGATTCCTGGATAATCTACAGCGCCAAATGTCTTAGTTTTTTTTTTTCTAGTGAATGCAAATAGAAGACGGATTGAGCGTTCTCTTGCTGAAATCCGTGTTTGTCGAAATAAGAAAAAGGACCAAAACTGACGTTTCGGAGCAGTCACCTTATATCATAACGTAGCGATATAAGTCAACGATGCCTCACTTACCATCTTCAACTCGATCAACTCTGTCTTGCATGGATCAAGATGTCCTCATACCGAAGCTTTGTCAAAGTTATCTGGCTCCTTTTTTTTTTTGCTATCGTTTGCGTTGACGCGCGGAATTTACCGGCTCAAGCCCATGCTCGAAAACAAGGTAACTGGATCGCTGTTTCCAACTGCTGATAACGAGACCTTTTCTGCATGCGGCGGTGAAGTGTCTCTGAGACTTAACGCAATTATCGAAGTGCAGCAGCATTTCGGACTGAAATTCGAGTACTCCATTTCTCGTCGAAGATCTCGAACGTGTTCGAAAGTAAAGCCTAACTTTCGCCTGGTGTCATGCCCAGGGTCAACTTTTCTTTGGCGCGGAAAAAATGTGCTAATTATCTCTCAAATATTTTCTCACTGAGCAAGAAAGAAGTATTTAAGCTGGCATTGAGTGTTCTCTACGCTCCAGCGTCCGTGTGCGCATGCGCATGCCTGATTTGGCGGACGAAGTAGCCGACCGCGACAAACCCGAATCTCTCCCGGGCCTTCCTTCCACCGCTAGAAAACCGCAGCAGTTGGTACGCTAATTAGGCTTAGCAGCGGGCCTAAAGCAAACGCAAGAGGATCAAATGGAAACGAAGAGTTCTGCAACGAAGAGCCTCTTCGTCCCGCAGAGCGGAAGGAGCAAACGGTAGGAGGTTCGTTGACCCCGGTTAATGTGTACAAAGCAGGCATTCGGAGAGGCGCATCCGGCAGGTCGGCCGTATTAGCAAAACAAACACACTAAAACACGCAAATAAACGAGCTGAAACGCACGGAAGCTCCAAGATCACGCGATTGAGCGCGCACGCCCGGGTGGATTATGCGTGCGCGGCAGGCGGCTAAGCCATTTCCTAATTTGTGTGCTCATGTCGAGGGCTGCCCGACCGGAGTCGTTGGCGGTCGGCTTTGCCGCAAGGCTGGTACCACCGTAGCTGCATCTGGGCTCCCGGGATAGACCAGGAGCCTGGTCCTCCTGGGTCCTCTTTATTGCGCCTCGGACACAAGCTCTCTGCGGTTTTGGTGAGTTCTTGTGAACTTGCTCTGTGGAGTAGCTGATACCCCTCGTGTTTTGTTTTTTTTTATGCCAAAGGTCACTTCGATTATGCCGAAAGACAGAGTGTGACCAGGCACGGCTAATAAGGTTGGCCTTTAAAGGGATTTACTAAAGATAAATCTATCCAATTTTCGTTTTAAGTAAAATTCGATTAATTCGACTGTCTGACTTTTGTGCCTCTGTCGACGTTCATGCGCCAGCGCGCGACGTATTTATGGCTAATATATTTTAAGTTAGAAACCGGATATTCTTTCACTTCGCTGTATTAAAACGCGTGACGTTGATGCAGACGTTGAGTGCATGAGAAACTCTATGATCAATGGCAGGATGTGCATGGCAGCGTAGTCTAGCCTCAGAGATTCGCGAAGACAAAAGTAATTGACCTTATAGCAGTTTGCTTCTGAAATTGGACGGTGACGGCGACACCTGTCTTGCTTTTCTTTATTATTATTTTTTTGGGGGAAGGTATTTTTAATTCTTCAAGCTCCCTTTTTGTTGAGCATGGTCTGTTTGTCATTATAACGCATTTGCCAAACGATATAGAGCAACTTAAGTTCGTTATTTTAAAATGACACCGAGGACAGAGAGAAGTTCGTCTGTGTCCATAGAGCATCGCGTTCTAGTCACAAATACACTACCCGCACCAAAAACGGAAGACTACAACAACGCAGCAGTGCAGTGCAGTGGTTGCAATTAAGTGTTATCACTTTCGTGCCCTCAAAGCCACAAATTTTTATTGTATATAACCCAACTTGCCTCGAACTAGTCCAACCACGCTGAATGGTTCCATTTTGGTATTGAGTTGGGTTAGGCTCGCAGGACCTTGGTATAAATATAAGCGAACACGCAACCAGGTGATCATCCGGCCGCATTGATGATATTCAGGCGACTTTCGTTCTAATGAATTCCTTTCAGCTGAACCAAGGAAGTATCGTATTATTAAATGAAATTGTTTTCTTCGAAGGCAAGGAAGTATAATCAGCAAAGCGCGCTTTTTGCGGAAGGAGCCATGCGCAGAGTATATTCGCTCTGTACAAGTCACGTGCCAGTCTTTGAGCGGGCTGGAGGAGACCGATTGAACTACGGCACGCAAATATCCGTGTCTGAAGGGCATTAAGAAACAATCCGCCTAGAACTGGAGCGCATGCATCCCGTATATGATATGGCGCTCGGCAGAAGTAAATGGTTTTCGGAAGAATCCCGCGTACGAACCCTTTAATAACGAAGTTCTTCTCGAGCCGTTTCGGGAGCCATTTCCTTCTTCCACTTTCCAAGGTCAGTTTCTTCCTTCTTTCGTTGCTGTTCTTTCATTTTCTTTTTCCGTGCCTTAATTGTTCAGTATGTTTCTTATGTGAAGTACGGAGAGCACGAAATAAGGCCAGGAAGCTAACGGAACAAGAAAGCTCGCCGTAGAATTTATATTCCAAAGGAGCTGAGGACCTTTGCAGTTCAACTTTTCTATAGAATTTTGTGTCGCCATCGACCCCCCCCCCCATCCTCACCATTCTTCTTTCTCTCTCTCTCTCTCTACTTGGCAATGGATGCAATATGGGCTGATTGTTGAACTGCTCAGCTTTAATATTAGCGGTGATAAGATAATGAACGGACAGAAATAAACCACGCCTTGTTCATCTAAATTCTAGAGCAGTTTTTTTTTTCTTTTTGGCAAGCGTTATCGCCTTTCTAGAGATTTCAAAGAACTGCGCTAAAAAAAGAACGGATGTGTGCGCATAGTTTTCTTCTCTCGTCTACAATTCATACGATATTTCGCGCCGTTATTTCAAATGGCTATCTCTGTTTTCCCGTTTTTATTGCCCCCGTTAAAACTACGCCCTCTATCGTCTTGAGCAACAAGCCTCCTAAAATCGTCGCCGTATGCTGACCAAAAAAATCCTCGAGTAACTAGCCTCAAAAAACGCCACTCACTCCCGAAAAGAAAAAACCGCTCGCAATGTGTATGGATAAATACCACCAGCAACCGCGCACTCCAACTACACAGCGTCGCTCATATCTCCGCCATACGAATCCCATATCCCCCCCTTCTTCGTCCTCGGCGCGTGGCACAGCCATCGGCGCTTCATTAGCGCCGATTTCATATGCATCGCACGAAGCGGCGTCACCCTCTCGCGCGCGTCTTTTCCCAAGGCCGTCGTGCAAACATTAACGCCACCGCTGCAGCCACCACCGCCGCCTACAGCCAACGGGCGTCTGTTTATTGCCCGTGTCGTCGTCGGCGCCTCGCACTCGCGAAGCGTGCTGAGCGTGGCGCGCGTTCACGGCCGCCGATCACCGATTATGCGCGCGCGAGCGCGGTGTGTAGTTCGGCAAGCTCGGAGTTGCGCCGTTCTGACATCCGATCGACTGCACAAGTGCCGTCCACGCGTTCGGGCATATATGCTAAACGGCGTTGCGCGCGGCAAACTCAGTGGCTAGGCGGTAAATACGACCGGGGCCTCGGGAGCTCGCGTCGCCTCTCGACGAGTAGAGCGCGCCACGGACTAATGAATGCCCGCTCTGCGACGACGTAACCGATCGCTCAGGTGATTCCCGCCCGAGGCACGTTCGCCTGCTGTGGGACGGGAGAGAGGGAAAGAAAGAGGGAGAGGAGGAACTAGGCGCTCCCCTCGCACGCCCTTTGTCACCCGATCAATGGCCCAGAGGTCGGCCCTATGCTGGTTTGCTTTTGTTTTCTTCCTGCGGTGAGGGAAGACGGGACTTGTGTGCGTGCCGTTCGTATATATACGGGTGGAAAAACGCCGCCGCCATTGCTTCTGTGTGTGTTACGCCACTGTGTTTCCCATCCCAGTCCCCATCACGCCTGGGCGAGATATTGTGTGATCCGGGCACTCACTGCCAGGTGTCTGCCTGGGGGGAGGGGGGGATTTTTTCCTTGCCTTTACTGCTTTCTTTGTTATTTTCTTTACCTGCTTGGAAACAGGCTGACCTCTATGCTGTGAGGCTGCAAGAAGTGGGAAGCGCTGCAGGCGTCTGACTGCTTGAGAAAAATACCTAGCTTCAAAGTTGCTTTGCGAAACTATCCCCTCGACAAGGAGGTCAGAAAATCCTTCCTTCGGGAGATTGCAAAACGCTGATGCTGCGCCCTCAGACGGAAGGTTTCTGCTCTGACGAGCGCTGTAACGGGAGCGGCACATTCCTTTCGAGATTTTTTGAAGGGCTCTGCTATTGTGGCAATGCGCGAGTTTTTCTTGTAAGCTGGGAACGTGAAAGACGCAGGGATCATGAATAGAAAAGTAGAAACATTGTTTGAGTAACTCTTCCGAATGCTGCTACGAAAGAATGTTCAGCGAGGTCAAACGCAGGTCATTGTACGCCTACTCTCCGTGCTTGTCGTGCGTCCAGAAATCTCAGGCACGAAAAACCTGCACAAAGCTTAGTTAACCCTTGCCTCAATCGCTGCCAGCGGCAGAATGTAAATGAGTGCTAAACGTATACGTGTAAACATTTATGGGAATTAATGAACGATCGTGACTCAAGATCTCAGCCTGGTAACATACCTGTCTGGCTATTTTAGGTGAACGTGATAAATCATTTCCGTATAGTTTAGCATTTCGCTGGTGCCGCCAGGTGGCTGCGCTGCACTAGTCCCCACTTGGCAAGACGAATCCAGTACAGGCCTGATCGATTTTTCTCAGTGTTTAGAGCACCAGTTTTGAATCAAGGTCTGTTTCGTCAAGTCCTTTTGTATGTGAAAAAGGAACTGGCTGCTGTTTTGCTGTCGTCATCACAGCACGGCAGTGTGATGCGATTAGTACGCACTCACACTGATGTCATGCACAGGTATGCGCACGCATAATCTGAGTAGTTCACAGGGCGCTGATTAGTGTTGTGTCTGAGGAAAGTCGAAGGACCCCCGTCGCTTTACATTCTGAACCGGTACTTCCTACGTCAAAGAACATTAGTTGTGTTGGGGCAATAATGTATAGTCCTGGTGAATCCGTGACTCAGTGATTCATTCCTACGTGAAGACCTAAAATGACTTTAGATTCAAACTTTGTGTCCGACGTCTTTAAAAACAGTGCTGGCGGAGTGCATATATGGCCATGATTATACTGGATTTCATAGACCCTATACGCCCGAAGCGCTGGTGTTGACTACGCATGTCCAACATACTTGGGCGAAAATTTCGAATATTGAAAAATTGTCAGGTAGAGTTATATAAATATTGAATGTAATGGTCTATTCTTCCGATGCGTTGCAAAGTCTTCTTTTTTTTAGTTTTTCTATCGCTCGCATCGCGCAGTTAAGATTGCCATTAAAAAAATCAACGGGGAACGCTGTCGACGATAACAAAAACGTTAATAGCAAAAAAATACAAGCCTGCCTACTGGAGACCTGCGCATATATGATTGTTATACTGAAATATTACAATATGTGAAAAGTTTTGTTTATAAGCTCTTTACCGTTCAAAAATGTTTCTGTTCACAGTTGTTGCGTATGTTGAAGTTGTTAGCGACCCGCTGTAACGTCTGCAAACCAGTCATTTATAGAAGGCTTTCTCTAACTACATGCAAACATGACAACGGCTCACGAACACTGAGAGCGAGGAATATTAGGGGCAAGTTTTGGGTTATTAAGCACAACATTGCACCTCTGCCCGACTAGCTGTTTACGCCGAAAGGGAGGTGAGGGTAATAATAATTCATTTCTCGAAACTTCGCGACACGGCAGGAAAGTTTCCTCCGGCAGGGAAAACAAATACAGACCTGCAGAGCTCGTTGAACAGACAGGCGTATCATCCATCCTATAACACTAGTGTGCACGGAAAAACAATGCCACGTCCGTCAACACTGGCCCGCCAGCCTTGACAAAGACTAATGCGCGTCCGTCGAAATGGTGGTCTGCGTTGCTTCCAAGGTGTTCTTTCTTCTGTGTTACGTGCATTCCAGCATGTTCAGCTCTCGTATTTTCTTTATAACGACTACAGCGCGTAAATACACGGCGTAGACAACGACGAAACGGACAACTCGAACGCTATAGCGTGTCTTTCGCTGTCGGCGTCTTTCTGCACTGACGCTGTCATTAATAACCAGCAGGCTCGAGCAACCCCATTATAGTTATTTTCTTTTCTTCTCTTTTCTTTGCTTCTTTACTCCTTTTCTTTATTTCCTTCTTCTTTTCGGTATATGGGGCTTAACGCCCCAAAGTGAGTAAGCGTATAAGGCACGCCGTAGTCGAGGGCTCTGGAAGTTTCGAACACCTGGTGCTCTTTTAAATTGCACTGAGATCGCGCAGAACACGAACATCTAGCATGTTTGCCTCCATCGAAATGCTACCTCCGCGGCCGAGATCAAGCCCGCGTCCTTCGGGTCAGCAGCCGAGCACCTTAACCACTGAACCACCGCGGCGGCCCTTCTTTTTCCTTCCTACCTTCCTTCATCTATTTATGTGTTCCTTCCTTCTTTCCTTCCTACATTTCTTTCGTCCTTTCTTTCTTTCCTTCTTTCTTTCTTTTCCTTTTTTTCCTTTCTTTCTTGCAACCAACCTCACCTGCCACCTTTTCCTATACAAGGCCTCTCAATGGGAACTTTACGCCGCCTTAAAGATACCATCAAGCGTAAAAAGGCAGTTTTCGTTCGCGTCACAGTACGGCGTATTGTGATAGTTTGTTAACACAAATCTTGCAGATTTAGCGAAACAAAAACGATCAGCAGTGAAGGATAGACGACAAATGCTTTGACACTGACGTAAGCGTTGTCTTCAGACGACTATAAGACACCTCCGCCTTAACTGCACAAGGTTTATTCACTTAGATGAAAAAAAAAATATGTGACCTAAGCTAAGGCTTATTTGAAAAATTAAGCGACCACATCTCTCTATATGACGGTGTCCTTCCATTTCCTTCCACTTCTTCTTCTTTCTTCTCTCTCTCTCTCTCTCTCTCTCTCTCTCTCTCTCTCTTTGTTGTTGGTTAAAAAGAAGAATGAATGAAATGCTGCCTTGGCTTGACACCAATCCGCATAGATGTCAAGCCAAAGCAAGCCAACGAAGAACAGCTACAGCGGGCTTCGATTACACGGTGTAGTGGGCTCCTACTAACGGCACTCACCGTTATGCCTTATGAGAGCATGTGTGGACTGTCAACAGACTGTGAAAGTGAGGCAGGGCTCAGCGTCTGATTACGAACTATGCTACTACAATAGTGACAGAAGCGCAATAAGTGGCATTCTCTAACCACTAAAAGAAAAATAGGCTAGCTAAAGGCGCGTAAGCACTGTCCTGGGTGATCATTTTCAGACCATATGTTACGAAACGCGTAAAGGCTGCATTCCCTTTGTTTATGGCATACTATCCATCAGTCCGCAATACTGGGGCCACCACCTAATAAAAATCATTCGTATCGTAGTTTTTTTTTTTTGCTTTCTCAGAACGCACGAAACATAGAAGAAAAATCATGATGCCACGTATGAAAGTTAGGTAGTGTATTTGTGTTTTACATGTTAACCGACTCTTTCCGCGCTGTGACAAGCAACAGTATTCCTTGTATTTACTCCACAAGAAAACCTAAAGCACATAATTTGTCCCTAGATAGAAGGAACACCCATCGGAGACGGTAGAGGGTTCAGAAACATCTTTATAGAACTTCCTTGTGTAAAGAAAAATATGCTAAGTGGATTCACACTTTTTGGCATTACATTTTCTAATTTTATTTCGGCAAATTATTTTAAACTTAAGACGAGCTTTTCAACACTCAGCATGAGAGTTCGCTTCCGTGCACATGTTACTAAAGGAAGTGACCAAGGTGCACAATAATTTTTTGCTGTTACATAAGCTTCACTCTGCGTTCGTTTCAGGCATTGGTTTATTATTTCAGTTCTTATCGCACTCTTCTCACATGATTTAAGCGTAACCAAAGTTTAAAAGCATAAAGACGGAAAAATAATGAAAGAAACTTGTCGGTCCCGGAACAATAGTCACGCACACGGCATCAATTCCTCTTTCGTCGTCAGTTCTCAAGCCTCCCACTTGTGGACACAAGCAGAAAAAAAAATAATTAAAAAGGGCAACGCGGCGCTCTCGTTTGAGAGCGGCAAGCGTGGGTTCATTCGGTATGCAAACGGCGACCAAAGAAAGTGAGACGCGCCGACGGATCGTAAAGCTTCGCAGGCGCCATAAAACGCTTCACGAATTTTCTCTATAAAGCCAAAGACCCCACCTCGAGCTGTGTGCCGCTGGGACCACGATCCAAGTGAAAGCGAGCGGCAGGTGCGAAGAGGTCGTTCCCTCCCGATATTGACGCTCGGCGGTCAGCCGCCCGTGTTTGGCGCAGAGCACGTTCTCGAACGGCGCCGCGGATACTATCCTTCTCGCGCTGTGCTGTATGTTTGCAAGCTGACGCCCCTCTGGCGTCATCTCCTTCCCGCATCTGGGAGCCGCACCTTTCTTTACACCCTTTTGATTTGGTTTGCCTTCTTTGCTTCTTCGTCGTTTTCTTGTATTTGTCTTTTACGTGTGCGCGCAACTCGTTCTAAACAATAGCCATGCACGAACTTGCCCAGCAAAAAAGTTCTAAAACATCCTTTTTCCTTCCAATGCTGGAACGGCGCACCGTTCCTTTCCTTTGGGTTCCATTTTATTCCTATTTTCCTCCGTGCTGACTGGTAGGACCCTATGACACCTCTTGAGCAATAACGAAGGGCAGTAAGAATAGCAACATAACAGCGCTGGAATAAAATTAAAACAATATAATTGTATTATCCAAAACTAAGACAGATTTTATTATTCGGATTGTGATAATGCTTTAAAGTTTTAAATTATACAAGCGAGAAATCGAGAACATGGGGTAATGACAATTTTGCGGGCCATAGCCCAGGTCATGTCAATCAGATATGCAGCAATGAAGGATAGATATTCTTTAGATTCTGCCAAAGTATCCGCACCCGAATGATTTCACATTTTGTTTGTTTCTATCAAAACACGACCACCGCACTGGATTAGGTTCGGAGTCTCACGCGGAGTTCCAGAACGGCATAGCCGCTGAGCCGCCGCGGCTGGCAGACGGATATAAAGTTGATGTTGTTTGTGAAGCATCGAACTATTTGAGCTTGTAAGTTTTCTGTTCCCGGGGACTCTAACTTAAGAGGCATAAAATTATAAAGATATTAATCTAACTGGAGTTTCGGCCTTTCGCGTCCAACCGCAAATATAAACTCGCGTACCTAAAGGCTTGGAAAGCGAGGCTTCCTCCAAGTATAGCTGCAGTATTTAAAACAAAAATGGTGGCGACAGACATTTAAAGTTCACCGCATTGCCTTTACATGAATCTTTGCCAAATACGAATGATGTAAGTACCGAGTCAGCACTGAATATCTGTGGTTTAAAGCTGATGAAGCGATGACACAAGAGGCGTGTTACAAGCGAGCTTTGCGAATGGCACTTTTATGCGTGGCGACGGCTGTAGAGGTTCATAGCCAGCCATTACTATACTGTCACTGACAGCTGCCCGCCTAAACCGTACAAACAAGGACGAAGTACACGCCTTTGTGTTTTAGTTGTACAAGTTGTGTAGTCGACCTTAAGCGACCAAGGAGATGATCAGTCGGATGTTCACAATTACGAAGCAAACATTTATTAGGAACAATCTAAAGTTGTTCGGTTACTTTCTGCCCAACATCCAGTTTCGGGAAACTGGATCCTTATGTTTTGTCCCGAAATTTCTGTAAAAGCCTTTTTCGGGCTTCGTTCCATTTGCATAACATAATGAGACGCAGCTTTAGTACTACTACATCTCTTTCCCCGCAGTACGCTTTCTCCATCAATGATAAAATAAAAGCTCCTTCTGACCTGGTTTAACTCACGCTCGATCATTAACAACCACAAGTGCACAAAAGCTGCGCTCGAAATAAATTCATCCGAAGAGGTTCACTGTCACGTTATCGACACGGAACAAGTGCTGGACAGAGGCTTCTTTGCATTGCCTCGGGGACTGTTGTTTCCGGACCTGAATACGAAAGTCAAACGCGATCCCGCACGCGCCGACAAGACGCGCCAACCCCCCCCCCCCCCCCCCCTCCCCCGGGGGCCCGGATCCCCGTCTGCACCGGGGAAAAAAAAACACGCCATCACCGACTCGTGGCTGGGAATCCTCCTCTTTTTACGATCCCATAAAGAAGCTTCTCCCCTCCGCTGGCCCCCGGGTCCTTGCCACGAGACTCGAGGCCCACTGGCGTCCGGCGATGCATGCGCAAACTGTACGGACCTCGGGATCTGTCAACCCATTAAACTGTCTTCTTCTTCCACTCCTTCTCTACAGCTGCTCTCTGCCCGGCGCTCAAGGCAGGATGGAGCTTGCAAGAAAAAAAAAAAGGGAAAGATGAAAAGACGCCCGGCGCCGCACTTCGTCCAGCTCGGTTTGATTAAGGTGTTTGTTTTCTTGGACTCACTACGCTGTTTAGCTGGTACTGCGCACGTGCGGCAATGCTGAGCTACTTTAGCGAAGGCGCGCGCGCGCGTCCAGACTTTGGCGTCTTCCAACGGAATTATTCTCGCCGCCCGGATATATTGCCCCGCGAAAGAAATGAATGCTGCTGCACGCTTAGCGGACAGCGCTCAAAGAGGGAAAGATATTGCCTTTCATGATTGGACGGGGAAGATTCCCGCTCGCTGGGTACACCTTATAGAAAGCGCCATTCGAATTCTCAGCTGGCATCTTTTTCCGCGATTTACTTCAAAAATCCATTCCGGCGTTCTGTTCAATTTCTTTCTTGAGAACGCCATAGTGCAGGTACTGTGCGTTGCAAAAATTTTAGTCTTCCGAACGGCGCAGTGGACTGTAAAATTTTGCAACACACGTTATCTAATATCTGCAGGAGGCGCTTAAAAAATGCTGGTACATTCTTCATGTCATCAAAAAGAGAATTTCAAGATGTAGAAGACAAAGAGAGGATGTGTAGCTGCGTACGGGAGTAATATATAAATTCATCAATTCAAGTTTTACCTTAACGCAATATGCTTGCAGCCAAATCGTCTCCTTAACCCTGTAATGCCCATCGCAAGAATAAATCAGGGAAGGGTTGTGAGCATTCAGAAATTTAACATTGCTCGCCCATACTCGCACAATTGTCAAAACAAACCCAGTCGAAAAAGACGACGGAATCGGATTGAAACACGACAAAATGATTTCTCGTCCTATTGTAACGACCGATTTTTTCTGTCGTAGTGTAGTATGTTTCTGTACTTCTATATCTACGATGAGAGAAAGCGCGGTACTACAGGAAATTTGATCGTTGGTACAAAATTTTCTGTTGTTGCTTCAAGTTCTTGTACCAACATAATAATAATAATAATAATAATAATAATAATAATAATAATAATAATAATAATAATAACAATAATAATAATAATAATAATAATAATAATAATAATAATAATAATAATAATAATAATAATAATAATAATAATAATAATAATAATAATAATAATAATAATAATAATAATAATTGGTTTTGGGGGAAAGGAAATGGCGCAGTATCTGTCTCATATATCGTTGGACACCTGAACCGCGCCGTAAGGGAAGGGATAAAGGAGAGAGTGAAAGAAGAAAGGAAGAAGAGGTGCCGTAGTGGAGGGCTCCGGAATAATTTCGACCACCTGGGGATCTTTAACGTGCACTGACATCGCACAGCACACGGGCGCCTTAGCGTTTTTCCTCCATAAAAACGCAGCCGCCGCGGTCGGGTACAAAAAATGTGTTGTGACGACAGGAAATTTGCTCTTTTTTTATGATAGGGCACTGCGGATTAAGAAAATATTTCAACATAATTACACTCATCAAATTAAAATCATTTTCGATCGCTTGAAAGGAATAAAACTGCGCATATACTCACACAATGAATAAATTTGCGAAATCAATATTATTCCTTCACTTTTAGATGTAGCAGTACACACGCCCATTGTAATTTTGTTTATGTGGTTAGATTTTGCGATGAGTGTTCTTACACAGTATGCCTCCCGTATCTCTGGCAGTAGTCAGTTTGCCTTTTTTTTACAAATTTGTCATGAAATGCAGTCTTTTTAATATTTCAACATTTTTACATGCATTTAGGATCATAAGCAAACATTATATTTATTGTCAGCATCGTACGTGAAGCACCAGGCATTATAAGGTTAATTCATCACTGTAATCATGCACTTGAGTGGATAGGACAAAGCTGAAGAAAGAGCACTCCTTGGTTGTACTGGGAAAGGATGTTTTATATTGATTGGCCTAAAAAGAGAACTAAGCAGTGGTTCAGATACCAATAGGCACGCTTGCGAAAAAGATAAGCGTTAAGATCCTTGAGGAAATGAAATGTCTTCATAAGAGCCTGCTTTCTGCAGCCAACTGAAAGCGCAGAAGTTGTAGAAGAGATGTCACGCAATGGTCGCCCTTCAAAAAAAAAAAAAAGTAGTTGACCCGTGATGGCGGGGCACACGTGCGGAAGTTCCGCGAAGACACACGCACCTAATTCATTAAAAGCACCTTTTCAATCGTTAATGGGGTTGGTATCGTTCTTCGGAGCGCGCCGTTTGTGTCTTGGCAAGAGTGCTCAACTACAAGGATTTTTATTTTCATAAAACAGCAAATACATCAGAAGTTTGCCCTGTAAGGACTGTTTCGGACTACAAAATATCTGCAGTCGAACAGAGTGTTTCAGAGCTACTTTCATATCGCTAGTCAAAAAGCCAACTTTCGTGGTAATGACACGTGGGATGTCTGCTCCCCTGAATTTTTGTCCTCTCTGCTGGAATTCCTATTGCATAGGGGGTTCTTTGCTTTCGAGGTAACGTTGTAATTTTTTGTGCTAGTAACAGTGACATGTCGCTGCAGCTAGCGCAAATGAAATTCACGACATTTTTCACAATGCTGGCTAGGATTAACGCGAAGCTAAAAATGCTTACGCCACTGCTGGAGATGGTTGGCAGCGTTGAAAAATTCATTGCGCTGTTATCCACAAAATATGACGAGGTGCTGAATTGTCTGCTTCTGTAAAACAGCTTGCAGCTGAACTGAAGGGAAATGGGAAATGAGGATCTTCTTTTGAAAATGAATGAAGTTACATAGAAACTGGATGCTGCTGGACTCCAAGCCCGGCTGCCTATTTGCCAAAAGCAGACGGTACAGCCAGCGATGACAGCGCCACTCACCGGTGGTGGGCATGCCACATCGAAACTGGCTTTAATAATAGATTCAAAACGCTGGCTTGCCTTTGGCGTTGTGGAGTATTCGATTCGAGCCGGATTTTGGGCGTGGAGAATAGCGCTTCGAGTCCGCTTTCTTTCGTGTAATTTTTTAATAAATTTTTACTCGTAACTATTCTTGAGTGCGTTCATTCTCTTTTAGGTCGCACATCAGAATGCTTAGTGGCTTGTAAAGTCGGTTATGAAGCTTGCTGATGAATGTTTTCTGCCGTCTTTCGCTACGAATTGGCCTCACTGCTGGCCAATTAACTTTGGGTTTAAAGGGCAAATTTACCGGCTGCGTATACAATTTTGCATACTCTTGGGTTTGTTATCGCTTTTAGGTAAACCCCTGCGACACTATTCATTCCCTGTGGTCCATAAATAGGGTTAAAAACCTTGTGGCTGTACAGGCTGCAGTTGGCGAATACGCAAACCGGGCTAGGCTGCCGCGCGACACAGACTTCCAGCAAAACAGGGAAGGCAACGTGGCACATTCATTAGAGTCCCCAGCTGAGAAACTCGAGATAATTGGTGAAGAATAGGAAGAACCTGAAGGAACCGGTATCAACTTTTTTTTTTTTGCAGATAACAACGCAGTACAAAAGGGAATTGGTGGCAACAGCCAATACGTGGGTAACGGAGCTTGATTATTGGTACGCGGGGCACAGATGCGGTCGTCTGTACATCGGGCTTCAAGGTGTGGAACTGCTGCACGTTATCAAATGTGACGAGGAGCCGCCATCCCATAATTCCAGGGTGTGACAACGTTTCAGTAGTTTTACAAGCACTACGGCTACAAAAACATGCGGAACTATAAGTGCGTTGGAAAACGGTCCAGTTTTGTCTGAAAACTACCTTGCCTGTTTTAACCTGAATGTCAGAC